>NC_090242.1:12204781-12247281 GCF_024489055.1 Chanodichthys erythropterus | reverse complement strand
GTTTACTGACTAGTTCACATAAAACAAAGCAGTGATGTGCATCTGTTTCTGAACACCTCCGCTGGCTCCCTCTCTTTCCTCCTGAAGGCTTCTGCAATGAATTGCGAGTGTGTTTGACAAAAAAGGCACTTATTGTGGTAATTTATGTCATGGCATGTTGATTGTTAGTAAGTAAATTTCAATTCATTATAAGCAAGAATACAATACAATAATATAAAACAATTTAAAGAATACTTAATACACCTGGGAGTAAAGATACATTTTCAGACTGCTTTTAAAAATGAAGGTGCAAGGTGGATGTCAAGCGAGGGGTGCCAACGGAAGGCTCTATCACCCTTAATTTTTAGACATGATCATGGGACGTACAATAATGCCATGTCAGAAGATCTTAAAGGTCTACTAGATGTATATGGGATAAGAAAATCTTTAAGATAAGATGGAGCCTGGTCATTAAGAGCTTTGGAAAGAAACAACAAAATCATGAATTGGATCCTAAAATGGACCAGAAGCGAATGGAGAGGCGCTAAAATTGGGGTGACACGGTCATATTTCTTTGCCCTAGACAACAGCCTTGGAGCTTTATTTTGAACCATCGGAACACTCAAAAAAATAACTTGTTGGTCTAACTTAATTCAATTATGACCCCTATTTCCACACAGTTGAACTGATTTATTTGAACTTAAGCTAGGTTAATTGTACTAATGAGTGAAATTCATCCTAATTGAATGAGATCACACCAGTTTCATTTGACGTATTCTGTGTATGTTTCCTGAACATAATTCATTCTTGTTGATCCAACCAGTGCTTTTTTTTTTTTTTTTTTGTTACCATCATGGTGAAGATGTGCGCTTGTGCTTAGGTTTTGAGTAGCTGTTGTACACAGACATACATGTTTCATTACCATTGAGAGGGGAAAAGCTGATGACCATATGTAGACTGTGTAAATTTTGTGCTGGCCCTCCAAGTAATTTATTTATATTTCTATAAAAACTAAACTAAAATAACACTTATTCATATGCTAAGTAACATTTATAGCATGCAAGTAATGATCAGATAAAGAACTTCTCATTACTGGCTTGAGCACAGTTAATGCTCGTTGAAAACAATATAAATTTGTTTTACATAGCCACCTAGAGCCTAACCACAAGGTCTACACTTCAGCATAATGGTAACCTCAAAAAATCGACATAACAAACTCTTTTAAATGTCAAATATAACTGAACTTCAAACTTTAAAAGGTATTTCCCTTTACTAAAAAACACATTAAACAGCACTTAAGTTCAACATTTACTGTCCCAATCTTTCCCTATGCAAAGCATGCTGGGAACTAGAAATCCACTGCCCAGGTTCAATCAATGCAACATAAATGTTTCATGTAGTCCCAACACAAATGGTTTAGGTTGACCTAACATTTTGCAAATTTAATTTCATTTAACATAATACAATTGAGTGCGAATGCCAATTAAGTAAAAAACTAAAGATTTGTGTTGGTTCAGCTTATTTTATTTAAATAAACTGAACAAGCAGCTAGAATCATTTTTTTGAGTGAAGGGGTGAAAGGGATGAATGAGGAAGACCAAAATAAAGGGAATTACAATAGTCTAGACATGAAATAAGCATGAATAACCTTCTCCGAATCTTGAAAGGACAAAAATGTTTTAATTTCGTAGGTGATAAAAACTGTTCTTAACAAATTAATTTGCTTGGTTAAGCAAAATAAGTCCAGAAAGACACCAGGAAAGTTTTCTTTCCTGAGACTAAATTGAAGGGAAATGATTAATGAGCACATTGATAAGACCACCTCTCAATTTCGGGGGACTAAAGATGATTATTTCAGTTTTGTTTTTATTGAGCTGGAGAAAGTTTACAACCACTGTTTTATGTCCTCAAGACAGTCCAGCAAAGGGTGAATGGAATCGCCAGCTTTCATCAGCAAATAAAGCTGGGTATCATCAGCATAAAAATGAAAAGAAACATTATGCTTGCTAATAATACTCCAAAGTGGAAGCATATAAAAGTTAAAAAGAAAAAGAAACGGGCCCAGGATAGAACCCTGAGGTCCTCCACTAATAATTAGCTGAGGATGAGGAAAACCTACCCAAAGCTATTGAAAAGGCTATGTTATGCTATGTTTTTCTTATAATATTAAAAAGTTCAAAAGACACCAGAGAGTGTTGTGAACCATCATGTATCCTGAATTGACAGAAATCTCTGCATAAAAATATAAAGGATTTGCAAGAAAATGACTAGCACTAGCACTAGAACTAGCATCATCCGAATCAGCAGGTTCTTGTTTAGTTATTATATATCATCCACAATGAAAAACAAAACCAAATAGGCATATCATGACTGAGCACACAGCAAAATTGAACAAAATGGGACAGTGTTTAAGCCAATAAAGCTATGTATTTTACTATAATTATTATTAGTATAATTTTATTAAAATGCATAAATTAAAATGAGATGGGGTGGATGTGGATGGTGGATAGCATAATAATTATTCTGAACAAGTATGTTTTAATAAATGTTTTTAAAATTGTAACAAACAATAACAAAAAAACAAAACATTTTGGTTACACTTTATTTTAGGTTGTCCTTGTTACAGTGCAACTATACTGTACACATAGGGTACGGTTACCAGTTCTGGGGGTAACAAATTACAAGTAATGCGAGTTACGTAACCAGATTACCTCTTTGTACTTGATGCTAATTTGCACAGTTGTAGAATTCTGAACTGCTTTAATATGAATCAGATACAGAATATTATCTAAAAGTGCAAAACAACCCCAAAAAATGTTTTAATTCTCTTCAGTTCCTACAGTAAAATCACATATTCCTGTCATAGAAACATCAACACATGATTTCTTTGTTGCAATTTTTCCATTTACAAATTCTGAAAAAGAAGAATGAGTCTTTCTGGTGTGTTTGTGTTTGGCAAAAATTGCAAAAACGAGTCTGAATCTTAGAGGCCTTGTTATCAAACAAAGCTGCTAATTTTGTTCTCTTTTTTTTTTTAAAGATCGTCAATGGCCTGCACGGTAAGAGTGAATACTATGTATTCCTTGAGACGTGCCTGGTTACCCCACTGGAATAGCAAATGTAAAATTAGTGAGAATGTGTGTATGAACGCTGTCGGTCAATTAGCGCTCGGGAGGCGAGAAGCCGCTGGCACCTGCTGCCATTCATCCCGAGCGCTCTGTTTCTCTCTCTCTCTCTCTCTCTCCACTTCAGAAGAAATAAAGTTGGAAATATGACAGATACATAACAGACATTTCTAATATCGACCTGCCATCTTCTCAATTCCTCCCAGACCGGGTCTACAGGAGACAAAATACACATCGCACAATGTGAATTTAGGTTTTACATCTGTTTCAGTCTGAAGGAGGAAATATGAAATATCCTCTTCAAATGTTTTACTAACCATCCACTAACATAATTTTGTTTTGCTTCATCCCAGCGCTGTACATTTTGGGGGTTCCCCTTATCTGACACAATCAGTTAATGAGATGATGATATACAAACATTTTGGAATAACTGAAATTAGAAGAAGTCTACCAAGGCTGCATTTATTTGATCAAAAATACAGTAAAAACAGTAATATTGTGATATTGTAATATTACAATTTAAAAAAATAGTTATCTGTTCGAATATATTTTAAAACTTAATTTATTTCTGCGATGCAAAGCTGAATTTTCAGCAGCCATTACTGATTTGCTGCTCAGTTATTATCAATTATTGTTTGTTCTTAATTATAATATACTTCTTTTTTTTTTTGCGGCCTAAGATTTTTTTTCAGGATTCTTTGATGAAGAAAGTTCAAAAGAACAGCATTCATTTGAAAATATCTTTTGTGAAATCTTTTGTAAAATTATAAATGTTTTTACTGTCACTTTTGAACAATGTAATGCATTAATGAGTATTAATTTTTTTAATTTCTTTTCTTTTCTTTTTGAAATCTTATGAATGGTAGTGTATGATGGCTTTCACAAAAATATGAAAAACATTTTTCAACATTGATAATAATAAGAAATGTTTCTTGAGCAGCAAATCAGCATATTAGAATGATTTCTGAAAGATCATGTGACTCTGAAGACTGGAGTAATGATGCTGAAAATTCAGCTTTGATGACAGGAATAAATTATATTTTAACATATATTCAGATAGAAAACAGTTATTTTAAATTGTAAAAAATATTTCACAATATTACTGGATTTTTGATCAAATAAATGCACTGAAAAAAAAAAGTATTGTTGGTTTAACTTAAAAAAGTTACCTGGTTGCTTTAAAATTTGAGTTCATTGAAATTAAAAAACTGAGTTGATGCAATGAAGGCAATTGGTTTAAAATATTACGTTATCTGAACCAGATTCATTATTGAAGTTGATTTGACAAAAGAAAAAATGTTGTGATAAATAATGAAAATATTTTTTTTACAGGGTGCACCATAGAGACTTCTTTCAAAAACATAAAAAAAAAAAAAAAATCCCAGTTATTCAAAATTTGTGACTGGTAGTGTAAATCAGTGTGTAAAAAAAGTAAATGTGCAGCGCTGCCTTCCTCCAGAAGCATTTGTGGGCTGTGTACGTATGTCACGGAGGTGTGATTTGGCTCATTGTTTTACTTAATAAACCCGAGCGGAGTGCTGGATATACCATGCTTTTATTCGTATTGTCCCGTATGACCCCATGTCTTTCACGGCCGCCTGTGTGAGCCTGCTGTCGGGCAGATCGATAATCCTCCTGAGGTTTATCCATACGTGGTATTCTAATGTCAGAGAGCAGGCCCCAATTGATAATGATAAATATTTTGCCGGAAGATTAGGTGAAGGGAGCGTGTCATGGAGGAGCTCTATATTCCAGCCCCGGTAACCTCTGGCTCCGTGCGGCGGATCGGGACTCATCCATCCGAGTGTCAATGGCTGTCTTGTCGAGAGCATCAGTGAGTAAACACGGCGGACGGGGATGGCGCACCAGCTCTCGACAGAGACCCCCAACGGACACCCCCCTCCCCATCCTCCGTCCTGCTGTTCCTACTTTGTCCTCCATCAATCACCGCCATTGTGTCCTGGATGTTAGATAGAGTCACTTAATATCCTCTTCTTCATCTGTCCGCTCCGGCGGCACATGATGCGCCTGCAAGAACCGAAGGACATTGTGTACGGATGGGGGACAAGGGAACCAGGGACTGGTGTCCTAAAATATGTGTGTGTGAGAGAGAGAGAGAGAGAGTCCTGTAAACACAAAATATGCACTGGTTAACACATGCATGTTTTTGCTTTAAACATGAAATCTTATTTAAATAATTCTAATAATTTGCTAAATTCTTTGGAAATTATAGATTTTTACAAAATAAATAAATAAATATATAATAAAATAGTAACAATAAAACAAAAATGAATAAAAGGTTGGTTTACGCTACACAAAGTATTTTGAGGTTTTAATTGGAAGCTACTATACTTTTGGAGTCCATTTATAGTCCCCAAGCTTATTTGTTTAATTTACTTACAATTAAAAATGATGCAATCTGATAAAGATCTGATAAAGCAGGTGTGATTTATAAACGCATTAACTTTTTTGAGTTAATTGGCTGCAGTTGGTTTAAACTAAAAAATATAAAAGGAAAAATAAAAGATGTAGACTTAATTGTCTCAATTTACAGGTATTTAAAAATGACACGAAATAAATGCAAATAGAGAAACAAGTCAGCAGCGGTGTGTAGGACTGCAGCACAGACCCGACCCGACTGAGGCTTCCCGCTGTGCCTCAATATTGACTCTTACAATTAGCGTCAATATCAGAGCTATTAGTGACCATATTATTGTGGGATTGAAATCAAAGTGAATTCATAATGACTACAGCAAACAGCACGACACGGTTAAAGGGCGGAGCGATTTGAAAAATAGCCCTTTCATTTCATAAAGCCTTCTTAACAAATAATAAATTGACCTCTTAATAAATGGTGCAATGTTCAAACCTTGAGCAGCCGCTTAACTAATTAGGATTAAATTCCAGTATATTAGAACTCGCTAATTTGTCAATTAAAAAATACTTAGCGACCATGGCATTGAATTAAACATTAGACATATCTGAGGACCTCCCCATCTCGATGCGTTCCCTTGTAAAAATGACAAAAACAAAGCCTTTTATACTGGCTGTAAAATACAGACTTTCACTAATGACCAATTTTCAAATGAAGAGATTGTGTGTGAAAAGAAACTGTCATACATGTTCCCAAACCTCATCTACGTGATTTATGGAGTTAAACAGTCACCTCTGAATGATGCTCTTTCATGTGCCCTCCGAGTTTAAGCCCCTGTTTAAAATGGAGACATCACCTATCCCGCCCGGCCCACCATTTGTTTATGGAAGATTTTTTGACAAATAGGCAGCGCTGCCACGCGTGGATGGCCGCCCTCATTCCGCGCACGGCTTGTTTACAGCGCTGAGACCATTTCCACGGATTAAACAAATCACACATACATTGGCCGAGAACAGGTGAGCAAGATAAACGCGCTTTTCCACGGATCACCTTCCTGGCCTTTAAGTCACATGAAGACGCTTTGTTTAAGAGCAATGCAAAGAATAACAAGTCTTTTAAAAAAATATTTACATTTTTTGTTAAAAAATATGTATGTAATGATAATATTCTTAATCTTATATGAAGGATATACTATATGAATATTTTTAAAAAATATATTAATATACACTATGTTAATCAACCACTAAGTTGAATCAACCACTATCATGATGCTAATGATAATAATAATAATGTTCTTATTTTTATCTGAATTACGTACTAAATAAATATTTTTTGGAAAAAAAATATTTATATGCAATATTTTGAATCAATCACTACCATAATGTAAAAATATAAGTATGCCTAAAACATTTTTTGTTTGCTGCACTTCATAGGGTATGTGTTTTATAATAATAATAATAATAATAATAATTAATTACATAATATCTGAATATTTTTGCAATATATATATATATATATATATATATATATATATATATATATATATATATATATATATATATATATATATATATATATATATATATATATATATTAATGTGCATTGTTACTTATGCATCATTAACTATCATGATAAACTATCATGAAAAAACTTTTTTTGCTGCACATCTGGAGAAAAGGCTGTGTTTAATAATGATGATAATAATGATAATATTCTTATTCTTATATAAATAACATACTATATTAATATTTTTGTAAAAAAAATCTGAATATATAATGTTTTCAGCACTTTAGAAGAATAGACTATGTGTTTTATGATAATAATTATAATAATATTATATGAATGACATGATATATGAATATTTTTGTAAAAAAATATTAATATATAATATGTTTGCTGCACTTCAGAAGAATAGGATATGTGTTTTATAATAATAATAATAATAATCTTATTTTTATATGAATAACATGATACATGAATATCCTTGTAAAAAAAATTTTTGTATAAAAATAATAATGTACGGTTACTTGTGCATCATCTGCAATCATGATGTAGAATTGGCTATGTGTTTTATAATAATAATAATAATCTTATTTTTATAAGAAATAACATAATATATGAATATTTTTGTAAAAATATAATAATAATAATAATAATAATGTGCACTGTTACTTATGCATCATCCACTATCATGAGGTAAAAATATAAATAAGCCAAAAACATTTTTGCTGCACTTCAGGAGAATAGGCTATTTGTTTATTAATATCAATAATAATAATAATAATAATATTTTGTCTGTTTTTAGGTGGAATGCCTATATGTTTTCCTCCCATCCTCCTGATATCAGTGTGCATCTTGTAGTTTCGTTCACATTTCACAGTACGTTTGGGAACGGCCTCTGCTGTGGGAGCTGTGATGAGCCTCTCTACAGAGGGAAACGCATCCCATCAGCTTCCATCAGATTTCACGACAGTTAGATCTGCGATTCATGACACATAATGTAATAGCAATGAAAGAGTTCCTCTGAACGGCGGGAGCCTCTCGAAGTAGGCCTAGATCAGGAAAATATTGTATAAATTTCTCTCTAATTTATTTCATCATTCCACATTAGGGACATATGAATTGTTCAAATTCGATAACAAGTACTCAGTTCAGTTCATTATGTAAGATAAATTAGACTTCGATAAAAATGCAGCGGCGCACAGTGGTTCCTTGAATGAAATGTAATTTGCGAGAGAATTTGTTTTATCTGTCACAAATATTCCCAATTAGCGGGCATAATTATTTGATAGTTTCTGCAATTATGGCCTGAACTGGTGGATTTGGAACAGTGTGGGACCGTAATTGGCCTAAATGCGATATTTTGCATATTTGCATAATGAGGAAATTGGTAGAAAATTGTGTTCACCCATTTGTGAAAAATCCTATGAATTTTATGAATTTGAAAGGTCTGTTCCTAGAGCCAGTGACTTTGCCTGCTGCTCCCGAAGGAGGAACTGCAGTGGAGCGGGCAGAAAGCCAAGAACAGAGGAGGAGAAAAGAGCAGGAGGAGAGAAAGAGTGAAGGGGGATGTCAGAGAGAGAGAGAGAGAGAGAGAGAGAGATAGTAGCCCTGGTCCCTCAGTCGTTCATAATAGTCCTTCCTTGATGAGAGCATAGAGATTCATGATTAGCAGCGAACAGTGTTCTTTAAATAGATAGATAGATAGATAGATAGATAGATAGATAGATAGATAGATAGATAGATAGATAGATAGATAGATAGATAGATAGATAGATAGATAGATAGATAGATAGATAGAAAAACACAGACAGACAGACCGATAGATAGATAGATAGATAGATAGATAGATAGATAGATAGATAGATAGATAGATAGATAGATAGATAGATAGATAGATAGAAAAACAGACAGACAGACAGACAGACAGACAGACAGACAGACAGACAGACAGACAGACAGATAGATAGATAGATAGATAGATAGATAGATAGATAGATAGATAGATAGATAGATAGATAGATAGAAAAACAGACAGACAGACAGACAGACAGACAGACAGACAGACAGACAGATAGATAGATAGATAGATAGATAGATAGATAGATAGATAGATAGATAGATAGATAGATAGATAGATAGATAGATAGATAGATAGATAGATAGATAGAACAACAGAGAGACAGACGAATTACAGAACGATAGATAGATAGATAGATAGATAGATAGATAGATAGATAGATAGATAGATAGATAGATAGATAGATAGATAGATAGATAGATAGATAGATAGATAGATAGATAGATAGATAGATAGATAGAAAAACATAGATAAAAACAGATAGAAAAACAGATAGAAAAACAGACAGATACAGATAGATAGATAGATAGATAGATAGATAAATAGATAGATAGATAGATAGATAGATAGATAGATAGATAGATAGAACAACAGAGAGACAGACGAATTACAGAACGATAGATAGATAGATAGATAGATAGATAGATAGATAGATAGATAGATAGATAGATAGATAGATAGATAGAAAAACATAGATAAAAACAGATAGAAAAACAGATAGAAAGACAGACAGATACAGATAGATAGATAGACAGACAGATAGATAGATAGAAAAACAGACAGACAGACAGACAGATAGATAGATAGATAGATAGAATGACAAACAGAAGATAGAACATCAAATAGACAGACAGACAGACAGACAGACAGACAGACAGACAGACAGATAGATAGATAGATAGATAGATAGATAGATAGATAGATAGATAGATAGATAGATAGATAGATAGATAGATAGATAGATAGATAGAACAACAGAGAGACAGACGAATTACAGAACGATAGATAGATAGATAGATAGATAGATAGATAGATAGATAGATAGAACAACAGAGAGACAGACGAATTACAGAACGATAGATAGATAGATAGATAGATAGATAGATAGATAGAACAACAGAGAGACAGACGAATTACAGAACGATAGATAGATAGATAGATAGATAGATAGATAGATAGATAGATAGATAGATAGATAGATAGATAGATAGATAGATAGATAGATAGATAGAAAAACAGACAGACAGACAGACAGACAGACAGATAGATAGATAGATAGATATATAGATAGATAGAACAACAGAGAGACAGACGAATTACAGAACGATAGATAGATAGATAGATAGATAGATAGATAGATAGAAAAACAGACAGACAGACAGACAGACAGATAGATAGATAGATAGATAGATAGAACAACAGAGAGACAGACGAATTACAGAACGATAGATAGATAGATAGATAGATAGATAGATAGATAGAAAAACAGATAGAAAAACAGATAGAAAGACAGACAGATACAGATAGATAGATAGACAGACAGATAGATAGATAGAAAAACAGACAGACAGACAGACAGACAGACAGACAGACAGATAGATAGATAGATAGATAGATAGATAGATAGATAGATAGATAGATAGATAGATAGATAGATAGATAGATAGATAGATAGATAGATAGATAGATAGATAGAAATACAGACAGACAGACAGACAGACAGACAGATAGATAGATAGATAGATAGATAGATAGATAGATAGATAGATAGATAGATAGATAGATAGATAGATAGATAGATAGAATGACAAACAGAAGATAGAACAACAAATAGACAGACAGACAGACAGACAGACAGACAGACAGACAGACAGACAGATAGATAGATAGATAGATAGATAGATAGATAGATAGATAGATAGATAGATAGATAGATAGATAGATAGATAGATAGATAGATAGATAGATAGATAGATAGATAGAAGATAGAACAACAAATAGACAGACAGACAGACAGATAGATAGATAGATAGATAGATAGAAATACAGACAGACAGACAGACAGACAGACAGACAGATAGATAGATAGATAGATAGATAGATAGATAGATAGATAGATAGATAGACAGAATGACAGACAGATATATAGAACAACAGAGCAACAGATAGAACGACAGAAAGAGAGATAGAATGATAGATCGACAGATACAACAACAGACGCATAGAAAGGTGATCTGTAAGGACTACCACTGTGGCTTCAAACTTTCCAAAATAAATATGTAAATTGCATGCAAATGATTGTTCTCTATAAAAACATTTCCATTAACTCCAACAGAAAAAAACCTAACTGTAATGGCACTTATGATAATGCATAAATTAGTTGAAAATAATATTCAATATCTCATGGAAGGCATTACTGTTATTGCTTCTGCCGCCGCTGTTGTTGTTAAAACAGTGATTAAGTGTCTGAGAGTGTCTGTGAAAGACACATGTTGATGGGCCGTCATAACTTCATGATGGTTTAATGCTGTTGCTCACACCAGCAGCACTTGACGTGTGACAGGACTGCTGCTCACGTTTTGATTTATCAGCAAAATTAATTTCTCTTGACATTTCCTGTAAACCTCTATCCTCTTGATTTCTCTGCCATTTGGCGGCTTATCCACTTCATTAAAAAGAACAATAATTAAAAAAGAGACAAAACCAACAACACAGGTCATGATAACTTTCATTAATAATGTGAATATTACTGTGAATATTAAATATTAATATTACATTATTAAATAGTGATATTAGACTAATATGATAGAATAAAGTGATATAATGTTATGTAGGCTTAATGCTTAACAGATGAATTACTTAATGTCAAAAAAATAAACTATAAAACTCAAACTATAAATATCACCTTTTTGATGATACATATATATATATACATATATATATATATATATATATATATATATATATATATATATATATATATATATATATATATATATATATATACATATATATATATATATATATATATATATATATATGTACAGCTCTGGAAAAAATTAAGAGACGACTTAACATTGATTTCTGAACTTGGAGTGGTCTCTTAATTTTTTCCATAGCTGTATATCATATGTCTATATATATATATATATTGTATATATATATACACTCTAAAAAATGCTGGGTTAAAAACAACCCAAGTTGGGTTGAAAATGGACAAACCCAGCGATTGGGTTGTTTTAACCCAGCGGTTGGGTTAAATGTTTGCCCAACATGCTGGGTAGTTTTATTTAAACCAACTATTATTAAAAAATTGCTATATGGCTAGCTTAAAATGAACCCAAAATAGTTGGGAAATTAAAAAACAGATGCAATTAGAGACAACAATAATATACAAAAGGTGAATGTTTATTAATAAGCTTTAATAGTTTATTAATATAAATTTAATAGTTTAATAGTTTATTAATATAAATTTATTAATAAGCAATTTAATAAATGTTTATTGTTTAATAATTATTCATTGAACATTAATAAATGTTCATTTCCAACATACTTTGGGTTAATTTTAATTAAGCAATACAGTAATTTTTAAACAATAGTTGAGTTAAATAAAACTACCTAGCAGGTTGGGCAAACATTTAACCCAACCGCTGGGTTAAAACAACCCAATCGCTGGGTTTGTCCATTTTCAACCCAACTCGGGTTGTTTTTAACCCAGCATTTTTTAGAATGTATATATACACATTCATACATACATGTAGCTTACATACACACACACATTTTTTTACAAGATATACAAAATTTGTCACCAAAAAAGTCATTCGGTTTAACCAAAAGTTTGGTTTTACTGAATGACGATATTTTCAAATAATGCCACAGGCTGATATTTAGCTAGCCAGTAAAAGGACAATCAACATTTTAATATTACAACATTTTCCATGTTTTATAGCGGTTGTACCGAATCACCTGATGTTTTTCGGGACATGCGTATGAGCAAGTGAAAACATGAATTTTTCAAATAGTTAAAAGAGAGTTAATTACTTTGCTTCATGACCATATGGTCCTTTGCAGGTGTCTGAATGATGTCACATCCTGTCACATGATATTGACCACATGACTTGATCCAAAATGGTCCCTTTATATTGGTTACTCCAAATGACATCAATAAAATTCATTTTTCCAAGCATTCTTTCTCATAACAAAGCAACGACTTCTACACATAATTGTAATACCATTTTGCACTATGTTGATATATGATGTTATAAAATCATGCCAGAATAAAAAATATATACATTTATTACATTTTAAGATGTACAAATCAAATGGCTGTATTGGCCTTTGGACGGTTAAACCGAATGACCTTTTGACACTTCAAAATCTTTAAAATACATTTATATGTAGCAAAATATAATTAAAACCTTTTGGATTCAGTAAAAGACATCTAGTTGTACTACCTCACATACTTTGGATGTCATATCTTTGTTTTTTTATTATTATTAATATAAATGTAATACAGTTTGATAAAATTTACTTCCATTTATGTAACAAAACTGAAACAATAAAAAGCACCCTTTTATTATGGTGAAGGATATATATATATATATATATATATATAATCAAAAAGGTGATATTTAGAGTTTGAGTATATAAATAAAACTTTAAGACATTGCTCATGTCAAGTAATTCATAATCATAAGATGTGTGTATATAGCATATTTTAATAAAAAACAAAGGGTGGCTTATATACACACACACATACATACATACATACATGTATATAGCATATTTGAATATTATAAATATTGTTATAAATGTTTTAAAATATATATTTTGAATATCTTGTTAAAAAACAAAAACAAAGGGTGCCTTAAAAGTTCTTTAAATATATTATACATAATGCATTTTCATATGCATCAACTACATCTGTTTAGCATCATATAATGCTTCCTCATGACGTATTAATGCAAGTTATCATAAAGTGCTATCAAAACATGTCATATTTATGATATGTACGGATCACCACTCGAGACAAGCCACCAAAGCAAACACCACTGCTTCAATAATAGCCCGAAAGAGGAGGATAAAGCTCATATATACAGACTCTCATATAAAATATCGCTCAGCGTTGGCCCATCCACTCAGTGCCAGCCATAAAGGGCTTGCAGTAATGATCCCCGCCATTTCATGGGGTATTACACCATAATGATGATAGCGCTGCCATTTGCATCCCAACCATCAGCCACCTTCATCTTTACCTCGCACCACCGAATTTATAGAGCGACAATATCGAAAAAAAGCAGCCTGGAATAATATAACCCACGCTTAGTGTCACCGGGGGAGATTTATATATAAAAGACAGGGCTCACCGTCATAACCGAACAGTGTGTGTGTGTGTGTTTGAAAGAGAAGGAAAAATGAGGAGGTAAAATAAAAAGATAAAGGTTGTAGTAGTGAGAATGGAGGGTGTGAGAGAGAAAAAGAGAGAGTGGGAGGTGGATGGAGGAAATAAGCAGATGAAGATGTACACTAAAATCCTCCAATGACAGCCCATAAAGGATGATAGGGGTTAGGATAGGGATTGGGGGAGGAGGAGGAGGAGGTGTTGTCGAACGTAAAAATGTCCCTCAAAAACAACACGCACACACTCCATAAAAGTGTTCCTCGGCAGATAATTCGCAACAAGCAACCTGTGCAAACAGCGTATACACACACGAGCACAAACACAAACAGACACACAACGCTCTCTTCCCTCCTTCGCACACAAACCCTCAGTGTATTTTACCATGGGAGTTAATGGGAATGAAATACCTCAGTGGATGAGTGCAGATGTGTTTGATACAAATAGTCATTTTCCTATTTGCTGGCTCATTGACTTTGATGAATGATGGGAGTTTGGGAGGACGCATGATGAATGGCAGCACCTTGGCTCCATTGCATGCCCTATTGATTCTCTTTCTTTATTACTGCTGCAACCCAGCTGCCTGATGCCGCTCTCTCTCTCTCTCTCTCTCTCTCTCTCTCTCTGGAAGAGAGGGGAGATGGGAGGTTTGGCTTTCTTTAGGGAGCGAGAGGGTGCAGAGGTGCTGTGTGTGTGTGTGTGTGTGTGATAGGCTGGCACTGTGGGAGGCTGCTTTTGAGCAGGTATGTTGGTAGTGTTTAATCATAAACCTCGACTTATGGTGAGTTGCAGGTTTGCACGAGTCTCCATTCTGACTGCTTTAGCAAAAGGTTTAGAGTAACTTTGACTTATTGATATATTCAGATGTCAACAGCAAACAACCATACAAAGATCAAATCAACGGCAGACGGACACAGACCCGCTCTACATTTATTCTTGTTTGAGAAGCCATTTCACTCGGATACACACTGATCAGGCATAACATTATGACCACCTTCCTAATATTGTGTTGGTCCCTCTTTTGCAGCCAAAACAGCCCTGACCCGGCGATGCATGGACTCCTCTAGACCCCTGAAGGTGTGATGTGGTATCTGCACCAAGATGTTAGCAGCAGATCCTTTAAGTCCTGTAAGTTGCAAGGTGGGGCCTCCATGAATCGGGCTTGTTTGTTCAGCACATCCCACAGATGCTCGATTGGATTGAGATCTGGGGAATTTGGAGGCCAAGTCAACAACTCAAAGTTGTTGTTGTGCTCCTCAAACCAGTTATGAAGTTCTGATGCTCACATGCCCACTGTTGGCACTTTCGGTGGTGGACAAGGGTCAGCATGGGCACCATGACTGGTCTGCGGCTATGCAGCCCCATACACAACAAACTGCGATGCACTGTGTATTCTGACACCTTTCTATCAGAACCAGCATTAACTTCTTGAGCAATTTGAGCTACAGTAGCTCGCCTGTTGGATTGGACCACACGGGCCAGCCTTCGCTCCACATGCGCATCAATGAGCCTTGTCCGCCCATGACCCTGTTGCCGGTTCACCACTGTTCCTTGGACCACTAGATTCTGACCACTGCAGACCAGGAACACCCCACAAGAGCTGCAGTTTTGGAGATGCTCTGACCCAGTCGTCTAGCCATCACAATTTGGCCCCTGTCAAACTATAGGCAACTTCCAGCACCATTACTCCAGTCTTCAGTGTCACATGATCCTTCAGAAATCATTCTAATATGCTGATTTGCTATGCATCCTTCCTGAATAAAGATATTAATTTCTTTATTTAAAATTTTTTTTTTACTATAATCCAAACTTTTGGTAGTGCAAATAGCAAATAACAATACTCCTAAAAAGAGTTACCATCAGATATGTCAAGGTGGTCTGGAAGATGACCTTGAACTTTAGTTTCCACATTTTCTCGTTAAATATATTGTATTTTGATTGAACGTGTAATTCAATACAAGAATGTTAAGTGTTGTGTAGGAGTTAGTGCTTGAACTTTTTCTCACTTTGATGGACAGTAAGTTTGAAATCAGGCACGTTTTATGTGAAGAGACTATAAAAAAAATCATAGTTGCTCTGCATACATACTTTGCAGAAGTTAATGAATTTGTGCAATATTTTCAAATGTCAGATATAGATGATTAAGGTAATTGTTCCTAAAATGGAAATACATTAACTAATAGAAAAAGACGGCAGTGGTTTTACCATTTACTCACACTCCATATAATGTTATGACAACACTCTTTATAAATCACTCAAGGGTTACTGTATGAAAACATGAGGTCAGGTATCATGTGATATCAACCTCATACCAGCACAGAGATGCTTGTTGAAGATGTAGCCATAATTAGCTACATCTTCAACAAGCATCTCTGTGCTGGTATGAGGTATGATAGACCTTTGATAAACCTATAATAGACCTTTAAGTCTTTAAGTCATAGAGACCAGTATATGATAGAGACTTAAAGGTGCCATCGAATGTTTTTTTACAAGATGTAATATAAGTCTAAGGTGTCCCCTGAATGTGTCTGTGAAGTTTCAGCTCAAAATACCCCATAGATTTTTTTAAATTATTTTTTTTAACTGCCTATTTTGGGGCATAATTAGAAATGCGCCGATTCAGGCTGCAGCCCCTTTAATTGCTTGGAAACAACAGGAAACAATGGAGCTTGAGACTCACTGTATGTCATTTACATGTACTGAACTCTTGTTATTTAACTATGCCATGGTAAATTCAATTTTTAATTCTAGGGCACCTTTAAGGGCAGACTCTGTTGACTTAAGCAATCTCCTAGCAATGACACAATACACACTAGCAACCAGGGTGGTAGTGCCCATTCAGAAATGAATTGACACTGCCTTTTAAAATTCAATTCAATTCCCGAATTTAAGTTGAATTTGAGTTGAGGTAATAAACATGATGCAGAACTACATTTGAATTCAAGGAAATTAAAGGGTTAGTTAAGTTAAGTACACACCCTCATGTTGTTCCACACGTAAGACTTTCGTTTATCTTTGGAACACAAATTAAGATATTTTTGATGAAATCTGAGGGTTTCTGAAGCACACATAGGCAGCAACATCATAGTACCTTTTGAGGTGAAAGGTAGTAAAGACAATTAAAACAGTCAACGTGACTGCAGTGGTTCAAACCTAATGTTATGAAGCGACGAGAATACTTAAAACAAAACAAAAATAACAACTTTATTTAACAATTTGAACAGTTGTCGTATGCAGTTGATGTAGTGAACTCAATTCAGCGCTTCTGTGTTTACGTCCGAACGCCGACTAATTATTGGCTGGCTGTCACGGCACACACGAAGACAAACAGGGTAGGTCCAATTGCAGGTATTTATTGTGGTAATCCAAAGCGTAAATCCAGAAACAGGCAAGGGTCAAAATCCATGATAACAGTCCGAACACAAAACAAGAAAAACACAACGAAAACCAAAACAGAGAAACCAGGAACGTTCGTGAAGACACCATAACAAGGGCAGAGACAAACCAGGTATAAATAGACAGACACTAATGAATAAACACAAAACAGCTGTGTGCAATGAGTGGGATAATGAGTCCAGGAGTGAGTATGGGTAATGTAGTCCAAGGGGTGAAAACAAGAGTCCGGAATGGAGTGCCCTCTAGTGGCTGACTAGGGCACTCTCACTAGTGATCATGACATTACCCCTCCTCAAAGGAGCGGCTACCAGACGCTCCACCAGACAACAAAAACAAAAAACACAAAAACTCAGGAGGGAGGTGGACAGGAGGAGGATCAGGGGGAGGGATGGTGGGCCAGGACCAGAGCCCCCAACCAAAGGCCAGGGGGGAGCCGGTGGAACAGACCACGGGGGCTCTAAGAGGGTCGGGGTCCTGGCTGAATGCCAGGGCGGCACTGGAGGAACTGACCAGGCGGGTTCCCTGGGGTCTGGAGTCCTGGCTGGTTGCCAGGGCGGCGCTGGAGGAACTGACCAGGCGGGTTCCAGCGGTTCCAACGGCCGGGGCAGTGGCAGCAGGGCAGAAGGCTTGGATGACGGCGGCAGTACAGAAGATCTGGGCGATGGCGGCAGGGCAGACCAAGGTTGCTCTGTGGCCGTGTCAGGGAGAGCGGGCAGCTCGGGGACGACCTCCGTGGTCGTATCAGGAAGAGCGGACAGCTCGGTGATGGCAGCAGGCTCGGGCTGCTCAGGCGGCAGGGCAAGGCGCTTCGGTGGCGCCGGCAGGGCAAGGCGCTTCGGTGGCGCCGGCAGGGCAAGGCGCTTCGGTGGCGCCGGCAGGGCAAGGCGCTTCGGTGGCGCCGGCAGGGCAAGGCGCTTCGGTGGCGCCGGCAGGGCAAGGCGCTTCGGTGGCGCCGGCAGGGCAAGGCGCTTCGGTGGCGCCGGCAGGGCAAGGCGCTTCGGTGGCGCCGGCAGGGCAAGGCGCTTCGGTAACCCACGAACAACCACCAAAGTGGTCTCCAGGCCTTGTAGGACGGAGGAAGCCCTTTTCCTCCTTCTCCTCCGCTTATGAGGGTGTGGCGGTGGCTCACCCAAAGTGGACTCACTGGCTGGAGCGGGCTCTGGAGCGGACTCACTGGCTGGAGCGGACTCACTGGCTGGAGCGGACTCACTGGCTGGAGCGGACTCACTGGCTGGAGCGGACTCACTGGCTGGAGCGGGCTCTGGAGTGGATTCACTGACTGAAGCGGGCTCTGGAGTGGATTCACTGACTGGAGCGAGCTCTGGAGTGGACTCACTGACTGGAGCGGATTCTGGAGTGGACTCACTGACTGGAACGGACTCACTGACTGGAACGGACTCACTGACTGGAACGGACTCACTGACTGGAACGGACTCACTGACTGGAACGGACTCACTGACTGGAACGGACTCAATGACTGGAACGGACTCACTGACTGGAACGGACTCACTGACTGGAGCGGACTCACTGACTGGAGCGGACTCACTGACTGGAGCGGACTCACTGACTGGAGCGGACTCACTGACTGGAGCGGACTCTGGAGTGGACTCACTGACTGGAGCGGACTCTGGAGTGGACTCACTGACTGGAGCGGACTCTGGAGTGGACTCACTGACTGGAGCGGACTCTGGAGTGGACTCACTGACTGGAGCGGACTCTGGAGTGGACTCACTGACTGGAGCGGACTCTGGAGTGGACTCACTGACTGGAGCGGACTCTGGAGTGGACTCACTGACTGGAGCGGACTCTGGAGTGGACTCACTGACTGGAGCGGACTCCGGGAAGGCTTCCAGGCCTTGAGGGATGACGGAAGCCTTCCTCCTCCTCTTCCTCCTCTTACGTGAGTGCAGCACTGAACCTGTGCCCACCTCCTCTGTAGACTCTGGAGCGAACTCACGGGCTAGAGCAGGCTCTGGGGCGGGCTCACGGGCAAGAGCGGCCTCTGGCTGAGCATGAGTTGGCCCACGGTTTCTGCGGGAGAGATAATGGGTAAAACCCCAAAAATCCAGGGTCTGGAGCCCCTCCAACTCACACTGGGGCAGAGGGTCATCAAGGCATACATTAAAAAACCCCTTTTAACGCCTCATCATTATACCGCAGCCCTCTTGAAAATGTCCAGAAAAACTGGGCAAAACACCCTATCTCTCTCCCCTCCTGTCGCAGAGCCAGCACCGCCCGAACAAGAGCCATCCGCTCCCTCACCGTGGCTGGAGGAGTGATCCAAATCCCCATCCTGCTGGATCCTAAAGTGATGGTGTCTTCTGTCACGGCACACACGAAGACAAACAGGGTAGGTCCAATTGCAGGTATTTATTGGGGTAATCCAAAGCGTAAATCCAGAAACAGGCAAGGGTCAAAATCCATGATAACAGTCCGAACACAAAACAAGAAAAACACAACGAAAACCAAAACAGAGAAACCAGGAATGTTCGTGAAGACACCATAACAAGGGCAGAGACAAACCAGGTATAAATAGACAGACACTAATGAATAAACACAAAACAGCTGTGTGCAATGAGTGGGATAATGAGTCCAGGAGTGAGTATGGGTAATGTAGTCCAAGGGGTGAAAACAAGAGTCCGGAATGGAGTGCCCTCTAGTGGCTGACTAGGGCACTCTCACTAGTGATCATGACACTGGCTCCTGCATCAGCATCACACACATGCATCATGCTGCTCATGTGAACAGCTCCTGCCAATACTGAGCCGGCGTTCGGACGCAAACTGTGTTCACTACATCAACTGTGTATGAAAACATTTCAAATTAGTTGTTATTTTTGTTTTGTTTTTGCGCACAAAAAGTATTCTCGTCGCTTCATAACAGTGGTTAAGATTGAACCACTGCAGTCACATTGACTATTTTAAAGGTGCCCTAGATTCAAAAATTTAATTTACCTCGGCATAGTTGAATAACAAGAGTTCAGTACATGGAAATGACATACAGTGAGTCTCAAACTCCATTGTTTCCTCCTTATATAAATCTCATTTGTTTAAAAGACCTCAGAAGAACAGGCGAATCTCAACATAACACAGACTGTTACGCAACAGTCGTGATCATTAATATGTAAGCCCCCAATATTTGCATATGCCAGCCCATGATTGAGGCATTACACAAGGGCAGCCAGTATTAACGTCTGGATGAAAGGCATTAGACAAGGGCAGAACGTCTGGATCTGTGCACAGCTGAATCAACAGACTAGGTGAGCAAGCAAGGACAATGGCAAAAAATGGCAAATGGAGCAATAATAACTGACATGATCCATGATAACATGATATTTTTTGTGATATTTGTGAATTGTCTTTCTAAATGTTTCGTTAGCATGTTGCTAATGTACTTTTAAATGTGGTTAAAGTTACCATCGTTTATTACTGTATTCACGGAGACAAGAGCCGTCGCTATTTTCATTTTTAAACACTTGTCTGTATAATGCATAAAGACATCTTCATTCTTTATAAATCTCTCCAACAGTGTAGCATTAGCCGTTAGCCATGGAGCAAAACCTCAAACTCATTCAGAATCAATGTAAACATCAAAATAAACACTGTACTTACGTGATTAGACATGCTGCATTACAAACACTGTAAAGATCCATTTTGAGGGTTATATTAGCTGTTTGAACTTTTTTTATGTTGTTTAAGGCAAGCGCGAGCTCCTTGGGCATGGAGCATGAGATTTAAAGGGCCACACACCCTGAATCGGCTCATTTCTAATTATGCCCCAAAATAGGCAGTTAAAAAAATGAATAATAAAAAAAATCTATGGGGTATTTTGAGCTGAAACTTCACAGACACATTCAGGGAACACCTTAGACTTATATTACATCTTTTAAAAAAAAGTTCTAGGGCACCTTCAACAATGTCTTTACTACCTTTCACCTCTAAAGGTACAATGATGTTGCTGCCCTGCCTACGTGTGCTTCAGAAACCCTTGGATTTCATCAAAAATATCTTAATTTGTGTTTCGAAGATGAACAAAGGTTTCAAGGGTTTGGGACGACATGAGGGTGAGTAATTAATGACAGAAATTTCATTTTTGTGTGAACTAACCCTTTAAGTTAACAATGCATTGAAATTTGTACAACTATTTTTAAGGTCAAGACAAACTTTGAATCCTAGCTTGGCAAAACCTTGTTTAAAATGTTTGGGGGAAAAAAACATTAAAAAGCTTTGGATGGATGGATGGATGGATGGATGGATGGATGGATGGATGGATGGATGGATGGATGGATGGATGGGGATGGATGGATGGATAGATAGATAGATAGATAGATAGATAGATAGATAGATAGATAGATAGATAGATAGATAGATAGATAGATAGATAGATAGATAGATAGATAGATAGATAGATAGATAGATGGATAGATAGATAGATAGATAGGACAACAGAACGACAGACAGACAGAACAATAGTGCAAATGTGGTCAAATAATATGAGCCAGTTGAATACATTTTGAGTGCGAGTCAGTTTGTGTGTGTGTTTGTAGTCCAGGCGGTCCAAGTCTGACGAGACTCAACACAAACTCAGTAAGGCTCCGTCACACACTCTGCTCGGGTCACTGCTGTTGCCCACAGCAACGACAGGCAGTAAAACGCACCTCTAAAACCTGCACTGTCAAGCAGTCACTTCTGAAAGCTGACTTACAGGCCTATTCCACAGCTCAGTGCTCCAACACACACCCTGCGCTCCAACACACAATCATCAGACTTGCACAGATGCATATTTCATCTTCATATTTCTAGTAATTTCAACTATATTTCTCATGATTGCAACTTAATTCTCGTAAACACACATTACATCTCTTTACGTGACTTTATATCACAACTGCAACTTTATTTCTTATTTTAATCTCACAGTTGGGGTTTATTTTTAAGTTTTTACTCTGAAGTGGAAATGAGCTTCATTACTGTAAAAGTGTGCTGTTACTTCAAGCAATCAGACTTAAAATATACATCTTAACACCCCCAAAAATCTCATAGACTTACAGTGAAGGAATGACCCGTTATACTAATCCTATAGCAACAAACTAATTTGTGATATAAAACAAATTTACATATTTTCAAGGAAAAAATAACAAATTAATTAAATGTTTTTTTTGTCACAGCTAAGTACATGATGGTGCTCTGACCCAACACACCAGTTTAAAGGTGCCCTAGAATTAAATGTTGAATTTATATTGGCGTAGTTGAATAAGAAGAGTTCAGTACATGGAAAAGACATACACTGAGTTTCAAACTCCATTGTTTCCTCCTTCTTATATAAATCTCATTTGTTTAAAAGACCTCTGAAGAACAGGCGAATCTCAACATAACACCGACTGTTACGTAACAGTCAGGGTGTACGCCCACAATATTTGCATATGCCAGCCCATGATCGAGGCATTATTCAGGTGCAGAACGTCTGGATGTGCACAGCTGAATCAACAGACTAGGTAAGCAAGCAAGAACAATAGTGAAAAATGGCAGATGGAGCAATAATAACTGACATGATCCATGATAACATGATATTTTTAGTGATATTTGTGAATTTTCTTTCTAAATGTTTCGTTAGCATGTTGCTAATGTACTGTTAAATGTGGTTAAAGTTGCCATCGTATATTACTGTATTCACGGAGACAAGAGAGCCTTCGCTATTTTCATTTGTAAACACTTGCAGTCTGTATAATTCATAAACGCAACTTCATTCTTTATAAATCTCTCAAACAGTGTGTAATGTTAGCTTTAGCCACAGAGCATAGCCTCAAACTCATTCAGAATCAAATGTAAACATCCAAATAAACACGATACTCACATGATCCGATGTATGCATGCAGCATGCATGACGAACACTTTGTAAAGATCCATTTTGAGGGTTATATTAGCTGTGTGAACTGTGTTTATGATGTTCAAGGCAAGCGTGAGCTCCGGGGGAGGGGGAGCATGAGAATTAAAGGGGCCGCAACCTATATATCGGTGCATAGTTAATGATGCCCCAAAATAGGCAGTTAAAAAAATGAATTAAAAAAAATCTATGGGGTATTTTGAGCTGAAACTTCACAGACACATTCAGGGGACACCTTAGACTTATATTACATCTTTTAAAAATAAGTTCTAGGGCACCTTTAATATAACTGAAGCGGCTTATATGCAACTGGAACATAGACATGATTAATGGTCTTAGTAACTGTTAGAAAATGTTATTTTGACTATAATAAGTGTTAAGGCATATATTTGGTTTAAAAAGTTGTAAGACGAGTGGTCATAACTTGAAGATATAGTCCGTTTTGCAGACACCTGCAGGTTTACATGGCTGTCAATCACTCACTGATCCCCAGGAGTGGCTGACAGCAGGAGAGGGGAGGGATCGATGACTTGAGCTGATACGGAGTAATTAGCTAAATCACTGGAATCAAAATGACTATTGAACGAGCGTGCATCTGTCTGACCAAAGAAAGAGCACGAGAGTCTTTAAAACACCTCACATCAAGAGACAGGCTGTCAGATGCAATAGGTCAGGTGCTAGTTTTAGTTCTTTCTGTTTGATTTGATTACTACGGAGAGTCTCAGAAGACTAAGTTATGAATTTAAGACCTCATTCTGTTGTTGGTCTCAGGACGCCTAATGAGTCGTGCTTGAATTCTGATGAATTCATCAAGCTAATCTAGTCTTTACAGCTACTCTGTACTGTTTGTTTAATGTACTTCATATGTTCTGTATTTACTCAGTATAACTTACAAAGTAGCGTATAAATTCACACACACACAAATATATATACTAGTGTTTAAAGATTTGGGTCTGTACGATTTTGTTTTTAAATGCAACTAGATTAAAAAGTTCATCAAGACAAACTTTAAGTTGGCTTGAAAAAGCCGGTCCAGAAAGTTTGAAGTAGTTTTAAAAGTTTTCAGTTTGAAAGTTTAAGTTTTAATTTAGTAGATAGATAGATAGATAGATAGATAGATAGATAGATAGATAGATAGATAGATAGATAGATAGATAGATAGAAAGATAGATAGATAGATAGATAGATAGATAGATAGATAGATAGATAGATAGATAGATAGATAGATAGATAGATAGATAGATAGATAGATAGATAGATAGATAGATAGATAGATAGATAGATAGATAGATAGATAGATAGATAGAAAGATAGATAGATAGATAGAGTCAGGGTACTCAAGGTGGTTTCTAGGATTGCTAGGCTGTTGCCATGTGGTTGCTAGGTGTTGCTATATGGTTGCTAGGGTACACAGGGTGGTTGTTAGGGTGTTGCTATATGGTTGCTAGGGTACACTGAGTGGTTGCTAAGGTGTTGCTAGGCAGTTGCTATGGTAACCTGGGTGGTTGCTAAGGTGTTGCTAGGTAGTTGCTAGGGTGTTCTGGGTGGTTGCTAGGCGGTTGCTATGGTAAACTGGGTGGTTGGTATGATGTTGCTAGGTGGTTGGTAGTTGTCACAGATGGTTACTATGGAGTTTTTATAGAATTCTTAGCATGTTCTTAGCCTACTTTAACACTTAGCTAATCACTATTAGCATGTAGCTATTCACTGCTAGCATGTGTAGCATGTTGGAAGTTCAGATTGCTAGCATGAGTCAAAAGAGCCATATGAATGATATAAACCAACTCCCATGCCTCTATGATATACCGATTTGAAGATATCCCTCTATGCTTTGGGTTGCTAGGGTATTGCTATGAGGTTGCTAGGATATTCTATATATGATAGATTTAGTTTGATAGATAGATAGATAGAGATAGATAGATAGATAGATAGATAGATAGATAGATAGATAGATAGATAGATAGATAGATAGATAGATAGATAGATAGATAGATAGATAGATAGATAGATAGATAGATAGATAGATAGATAGATATAGGATTAGAAATAGTACATAGAATGGCACTCGAGTCTAATTGAGTTTTTGAGTCTAATGGGCTTCTGTAGTTTAAATTTGAATTTTGACAGTTGGAATTTGAAAGTCTTGGCTCATTTGAACATTCCGTCAATGAAAGTCAATGGGATTTTTCCGAGCTTTAATAGTCATTCTTAGGAAAACCGTAAGTCGGATCAGTTAGTTGGAGTTTGTAGAGTTGAAGCTCTAGGATGAGTAGCAGTCAGAAATTTTAGTCTCAGAAGAAAATAGCATAACAATATGTTGGCTTTTTCAAGCCAACTTAATTAATACTTTTTCAGCAAGGATGCATTTAATTGATCAGAAGTGACATTGACATTATGACACAACTCTCACTAGCTGGCCTCTGTTACACACGCAATGCAAGAGTGGATGTCTATTAATCACAGCTGACATGCAACAAATTAATGCTTCACGAAAAATAAAATGAACAAACGACAATGAAGCACAAAAAATGAATGTACAGTACACAAGAGTAAGTTTGTTGTTAGTTCTGCTTTCAGGCCTTCCCACTTAGCTCTCTCCAGTGCTGGAACTCTTTTCTAATAATTTAATGCAGGTCCTAAAGCCCTTGCCCAGTCATAAACCTTCATTCCAGTGATATTCTTCTGAGCTTTTATCTTTTGTATTGTCTTATATCTCTTTCTGTAGTCATTCTTCAAATCTCTCTCTTGCTCGTTCTGTCTCCTCGACCATCATACGCCCCCTAATGCTGATTGCTGCATGTTTGTTGTTATGTCGGTCCGACTATCTTCCAAACAGCGTTTTGGAAATATCACTTACCCCACCTTTAAGTTTTGTCTTAAAAACAATCTTAAGAAAAAAAAGAAAAGAACATTCTCAAGCATTAATGCGAACTGAAGTGAAATTAACTAAATTAAATGAGTTTGTTTCACTCAAATAATAATGAAAGTTCATTGTACTTAATAGAAAAAAGCTGTGTGAACTCAAAATTTCATTGTAATAAGCTGAACTTAATCTGATTGAGTTGCAGCAGAAATCAGCATATTAGAATGATTTCTGAAGGATCATGTGACACTGAAGACTGGAGTAACGATGCTGAAAAATCGCTTTAAAATGAAAAGAAAAAAAAATGTAGCCTTAGTAAGCATAAGGGTGTGTGTGTCTGTGTATATATATATTACAAATGTACTGATGTATCGGCCAAAAATTGGTATTGGCCGATAAAAGATATTATTTTCACTATCGACCATCGGCTGATCTCGTGTTGAATTTAGTTAATGTGACAATAATGCATTAACAGTTAAAAAATAGCGACGTTAAAGCAGGCTCTATTTCACCCTATGATTCACGCATAGTTAAAGCCAGAGTTGCCAGGTCTGTGTTTTTTTTTTTTAACATCAAACATTATTTGTGGTGCCTCCCATCCAATAATCGCAAATAGCTCTGTGCTTTGTTACTTCTGATTTGACTACTACTTTGATTACTTCTGAGTCTCAGTTTTAAAATTCTGTCAATTTTAACATGAAATTCAAACAATGGTGTTTTGGCGCTCTTAAATGTGACGTCAGATTGCTGTAATGCCTCAGTTCAAGTGGCAGCGCAGAGCGTGAGTCTTTTCTAACACAAGGTATACAAGGTATATCTCAAAAAACATGCATGAACATCAAAAGGTATGTTGAAAGATACAGTACATCTTACTGAAATGTATCATGTAATCACTTAATCTGTGTTTCAACCACGGAAAGAAGTCAATAAAGCAGCTTGTGAACAACATGTCACATTTACCTCAGGAATGTTTTTCAGTGTCCACATTTCCTTAATCAGTTATAAAAAAAAAAAAAAAACACTAGAGAGGAGCTTATTTACTGTTAATTATATGTTTGAATAAATTTGCCATGAATACAAGTGCTTATGAAAACTACCTTATGTGCAACTGAGTTTTATACAAACATTTCAGTTTTTATTTGAGTGTAATTATTATATCTAAAAAAAAAAATAGCAGCTGAATATAATACCTCTATTGTTAATTGTAACTTCTAATATTATAGTGTACCAAATGAGAGGGTTCCCTGTATAGTCCGAAGCATTATCTGTGTTTTTTTTCTCCTTAAGAAAAATCAAACTATCGGTATCGGCATCGGCTGATATCATTCTGAATAATCAGCTATTCGTATTGGCAGAGAAATTTAGTATCTGTGTATTTCTAACAAGCCCTATACCTAGACTAATTTTTATATAGATTATCTTCGTAGAAAGCCATTATACTATGCACAGACACAACATATAATTTAAAAAGTCACAAAAAACAGACTCATTACATCCTCCACAAACACAACATGGGCCTGTTAGTACTTTGTCCATCAAATTTTCTTAACAGTCCACTCCAGCAGTTAACGCAGTGGTACATAAAAATTACCCTCACCCTCCAAGAAACTGTGTGTAGTCAGCCATTACTGTTTAACTAAAAAAAAAACAGGCTCCATCTCCGTACCCCCCGCGTACCCCATCTCTAAACTACAGCAGTGGTGGTGAGCAAGACACACAGGCGGTAATGAAGCGCCGTGTCATGTGGAGATGTAATTACCTTACTCTCCTGCTGGGTGTGCACTTCCTGGGTGAGAGGAAAGATGAATCGCCAAAGTGGGAAAGCGCTGAACCCTCAAAAGTTTAATTCACCCAGCGCAGCACCCCTCTCCTCCCCTCCCCATCCTGCTGGCTGCTTTGGGGAGGGTAATGGTTTGGGCAGGCATTTAGCTAGCTGATAAATGATGAGTGTAGTTTTTGGTGCTCAGGATCCAGGAGATGTGTTTGTTCTGTACTCCTCCGTTTATGTGTGTGTGCACACTCAAACTGCATGCTGGGAGTTATTGAGTCGCAGCACATGGAAAGACACGGGGGGTGGGGGATATAGAAGGGTGGGAGAAGAGAACAGAGGTCAAAGTACAGCAAAAAAACAGAAAATGATAGGTGAAAGAAAATGAATTAAGGGGAAATAAACATGAGATTTACCACTTTTACACCAAAATGGTGCTGGTGAGAGCTAACCTCACTCAAAACTGGCCAACTGTACTCTGACTTGAGATCCAAGTGATGCTGTAGCTGAATTTACAATCTGTACATAAACAAATATAGCACATAATTAAGAGAACATATTTTATCATTTATCCAATAATGTAATACATAATATACTGTATGATATCTATTATAAACAGAAAAAAATGTGGGAAAATTGTTCCTTTAGGTGTTAAACAAATTGTCGATAAACCTCAAATGTACACTTTTGGACCTGATATACCCTCCATAAAGGGTATTAGTACCTTACAGAGACATATAAGTTAGTAGATAAGGCACAAAGATATCGATTTGAGGGTGCTGCCCCAGTGGCAAGTAAAAAGCACAATTTATGCAAAATTTTAATATTAAAATTGTATTTTAAAAATGTAAATTTAATCTTGTATATAATATTTAAAAATGATATTGTTATATGAATTTTAAGAATCATATTTTAAATATTTTGAAATGATATTTTAAAATATAATGTATAAAAAAATATAATCAATATATTTAAAAAATAAAAATATATATATTAAAATTTGCATGAATTGTCATGTTGTACCTTTTCTACCCTTAATAGATACATTTATATTTTAATTATATGTGTATGTAATATTTTTAAATAAATAATTTAAAATAATTTTATAAAAAATATTTAATATTTAATAAATATTTAAAATATGCATTTTTAATTAATTATATATACACTACCATTCAAACATACAGGGTCAGTTTTTTTTTAAAGTAATTAATACTGTTATTTATCAAGGATGCATTAAATCGATCCTGAAAATGTACAGTTTTGATAATAATAAGAAATGTTTATTAAGGACCAAGTCAGCATATTAGGGTGGTTTATGAAGGATCATGTGACATCGAAGACTGGAGTAATGATGCTGAAAATTCAGCTTTACATCACAGGAATAAATTACATTAAAATGATTAACATAAAAAAAAACAGTTGATGCCATACATTTGTACTGTGCAGTATAGAACTGTGTTTTTGTATTAAGCATATTTAAATGTGATATAATACAAAAAGAATATGCATTGCTAATGCATATTCTATTTGTAAAAAAATTAATTCAAAGCTATATTAAAGTTTTGCAGTGTGACAAAAATAGACTTATACTAGAAATATATTTGGTGATGAAATCAAATATATATATTATATATATATATATATATATATATATATATATATATATATATATATATATATATATATATATATATATATATATATATAAAACACACACACACACCAAGTTTTAAGCACCTGATGCAGAGTCAAAACCTTTTTTTTGTGGCAGAATGGCTGCAGATTGAGTGTTGGCTCCTGCAAAAAGGAGTAAAAGAGAAAGAGAGAAAAGAAGATGGATAAAAGAGAAGTGTAAAAAAAAAGAGAGGGCAGGTGGGGGGTTATCGGGCCAGTGGGTGGAGATCAATTTCCCAACAGCTTATCAGTCAAACAGCTCTACCCTATTCTGCTGATTGCACACTTTCAGCTCAAGTCAAGCGATTTCCAAGTTCCAAGTGTGTGTGTGTGTGTGTGTGCTGGGCACTCATAACTACAGGTCTGGAGCGAGCGAGGATCTGTCACGATGCTTTATTTCCTGAGCTGGTTAGTGAGGACTCACAGCCAAGAAAGGGACAGTGAGAGAGAAAGAGAGAGAGAGAGGGAGCTCTCAGGTGAGGGTAACCCGGTCCGCCACCGTTCGCTCTGGGAGAGGGAGGTGGCAGAAAGCCGGTTGTGTCAATGCATTATGCATTAGAGTCTGCGCTCGACTGACAGCCCCTCTGCCGCCCTCGACTCTAACAGGGCCGCCGCTAATCAAAGACGACACATCCGAATGTCCAGACACACACACACAGAAATTTACTAATCAAAAAGTGTATTTCCTAGAGGCTGTCTCCCAGGAGAAATCCGGCGGGGAGAAATTGGAATAATTTATTAGCTTACAAGTTTTGGTTGACAGTTAGCCCGGGGCTATTTATCTCAGTAATAGAGAACGTCTCCAATGTGGCAAAATTGACCAAATCAAACAGCTTTGATCAGAAAATGAATCTGGCAAGCTTGTCTGTCTTCACGCACCCCTCGAGAAAAGCGGGAAACAAACAAATCCAAAAAACAGAGAAGGAAGACAGAGAGGGAGGGAGAGAGAGAGAGAGAGAGAAAGAGAGAGAGAGAGGCTATATAAAACAGATTTACACATTTTCAAAAAAAAAAAAAAAAAAACGTCACAGATGATAAACAACGAGTTTTATGACAACAAAGAATATTACTCCAGGCCGCGGTGGTGCCGTGACCCGGCTATATTTATTTCAACCTGTCATTTAGTTTGATTTGCTCATCAGGAGGCTATTTTTTCACATAATTGATGTCTTTAATGAACGTAAAAACACTTTAGTCAGGACTTACAATGAACTTGAAGTTTTGAATAAATATTAATACAGGGTCTCGTTTTAAAGGATGTCCACGAACCGTTCAAACAGCATGTGACAACCTTCAGACACGCGCCACAGGCTTCACTTGTGAGGGACACGCGGAGCAAAGGGGAACAAATTCGGGTCGAGCACCACAACAAACCGCCATGGCAACTGCTTTTGACAACATCACACCCAGCGTCTATACACGGCAGACAGACACGCTCATTTGCGCGGGAGATTGACGGTTCAAAGGGTCTTGATTTTGACACTGAAAAGGAACAAATATTCTCACATGTTGATCTAGTTTAATTAGAGCTGCGTGCTTTGATGCATGCTTGTCAGGGGCTGCTTGATGTTGCATCAAGTGAAGTTAAATGCGTCTCACTCAAGATGACCATGCACGCATCATGCACAACGCAAGAGAAGTTTGTGTAGGCCTGCTGTTGGAATGCAACGTTCAAACAACCTTCAAGCAAAGATGGAACAATAATGTCTTGTGTTCAATCTTACAAATAAAGGTTTTTCAAGGGTTTTTGATAATTAAACCCTTTATTTTTAACAGTTTGACAGAATGCACACTTTATCAATACATCAAAATACTGTATATTTTAAAATAACATTATAAAGTTCATTTGTATATATATACTTAGTAAACTAATCATCAAAGCACATAAAGCATGCACATTTTAACTCAAAAGCTATCATTATGCCCACAAGAGTTCAAAGGTTTGGCTAAGATTTTTAAATGTTCTTGAAAGAAGTCTCTTTTGCTCACCAAGGCTGCATTTATTTGATCAAAAATACAGTAAAAACAGTAAAATTGTGAAATATTATTACAGTTTAAAATAATGGTTTTCTATCTGAATATTTTTTTAAATATAATTTATTCCTGTGATGCAAAGCTGAATTTTCAGCATCATTACTCCAGTCTTCAGTGTCACATGATCCTTCAGAAATCATTCTAATATGCTGATTTGCTGCTCAAGAAACATTTCTTATTAGTATCAATGCTGAAAACAGTTGTGCTGCTTAATATTTTTGTGGAAACCATGATACCTTTTTTTTCAGGATTCTTTGTTTTGTAACATTATATGTCTTTACTGTCACTTTTGGTCAAATTAATGCATCATTACTGAATAAAACATTAATTTCTTTAAAAAAAAAATCACACTGACCCAAACTTTTGAATGGTATGTGCGCAGAAAGCCTGTTTATGAGTGCGCTTCATTATAGGCCCCTCACGCAGCCAGCAGAGTGAAATTTTTTCACCTCGCGCAGACTGCTTTTTAAACTACATTTGGACTTGTGCCGACAATTACCTCCTCAAAGTCTCTAAAGTACCAAAGCTCTGCCTAATTAGTATGCATTATCAATTAACGGCCTTAATAGGCGGCAGATTGATCACATCCCCCTGTTTCAGGGGCCGAACAGAGGCGAAAGCTGAAATGAAAATTCCCTCACCCGCTCTCACTCACGAACAGCAACAAAAACGGCCATGATATAAAACAACTCACCTGCTGCTGTGAACACGACTGCAACACCCAATAAAGGACATCAGGAACCAGTGTTATTTTAGTTTTCTACTATAGTTTTATTCCAATTTTGTTTTTGCTTTTATATTTTTAGTTTTCAAGTTTATTTTAATTACATTTTTTAGTCATTTCGTTATGTGTTTTTGTCAATCTATTAATTTTTTCCCAGTTTCCTATTCCTATTTATGTTTAAATGTATTTTTATTTTTATTTCCTGTTAATAATATTAGTGTTTAAACTTATTTCAATTTATTGCCAAGGCAACATTTCTAATTTTTGTTTCGTTTAAGTTTTTCAGCTAATATTTATATTTTGTTTTATTTCAGCATTATTTCAATTAAAAGGCACAATATGTAAGATATCTGGATTCAAATATCCAAAAACCACTAGAACAGTGTTATATATTTTGTTGACTTGCGTACATTATGTTCATTATCCCAAATGTTTCCAACAATGTTTAAATCTAGAGAAATAAGCAATTTTAACCAGGACACGGACCGTATCCATGTGTCGCCTATCAATGACATCATACCTGTGTTACCCTCGGTTTCCGGTTTATTTTCTGGAAACCATGGAAACACCAAAGACACTTTAATATATTATATGTTTTATTAGACAACTGAACAACTGTTTGGTTACATTTAAAGAAAGAAAACTAATTATTGTTATATAGCTCAACACATTTAGTCTTATTATTTGAATCTTGTTTTCTTGATTTTCCGCAACTGCATGTTTTGAATCGTGACCTCTAGTGTGCCTTTAACAGAAATGTTTTAGCTTTAGTTTAAACAACAGTAGCAGGCCTACTAAAATTAATATTAATATAAATATTATTACATTTATTCATTTAGCATACGCTTTTATCCAAAGTGGCTTACAAAAAGCTGAGAAAAAAAAAAAAAAAAAAACAGCTTAAAACTGTTAGCTGGTTTAGCTGGTCTTCCAGATGGTGTTCCTGCCTGACCGGACCACCTAGATACATTTAAATGGCTGATAGAAACAACAATGAATGAATGAAAGAGGTCTGAAATACTTCAATGAGAGCGGTATTAAACGCACACTCAACTAAAATCGTGTTTGATCCGAAGTGCGGCCATTCATCAGCCAAATGAGCCTCATGTTTCCAGCATACATTCATTTTCAAGACATTGTTTAATTGTGCTGTTTTACATAAAAGTCGCTGAGTGGAGGAAGAGTGTGATTTTCACTTACTCTCACCAAACTGTGTCCTCGTTCATCACTCGCACTCATCAGAACTCTCATGGAGAGCCGTTTCCATTAGAAGAAACAACAAAATGGAGTTGCTGATGGCGTGTGGTGTTGGTGAAGATTGATTGACTGATGCATTGATGGAAATGATTCAGGGAAGATCTGAAAGCAAAAGACAATAGAAATGTGACATTAAACATCCTGAAATTAAGCATGTCTGCAGGAATACAAGAAACGGCTCTTTACTCATTCCCTTCTGAATACTGTAGAAAAATGACACTGTTACAATTCATACATGTGGCAGCATTATGCCAGTGAGCCTACTATAAATAATTAATTTATAAATAAATGAATATTTTGTGAAATGAAAAGCCAACAGTATTGGGGGTAATGCATTACAAGTAACGCAAGTTATGTAATCAGATTACTTTTATAAGTAACTAGTAAACTAATGCATTACTTTTAACAAAATATCTGAGTTACTTTTTCAAATTCATAAGTCAACACCATTGCTGAGTATTTTCTCTTTAAAACTGCAGTGATCTAAAGAGTTTCAAAAACACAGTTTGAAATCGCTGGTGTCTGTGACGTCACAAACTACTTTATAACCAATCACATCAACATGCCGGCGGGCTTTATCATATCATTAACAATGACTGCTCTGATATCACAGTATATTTTTCTGTTGATTAAAACACAGGTAGATTTAGCAATATAACAGGTGTATGATGAATATAATGTTATGATGAACTATATGCTTTTCCCCACTGACGTTTTGAGTTGTTCAAAGCTTTTATACTGATTTTAGAAGGCAGACACTGTTGGCGAATGGGAACATGGTTTGTGTAATATAGCAGCACATTATTAGCCATTCGATAATGTAGTCAAGCAAAAGGCTAATCATATTAATTACCGACGTTGTAAAAAGCGATACCATTGTGCAGCGTTTACCTCAGTAAGTTGACCGAATAGATCTAGCTGAGCTTGTGCAAGTGAGTGGAGGCGGGGCTAATTAACATATTAAACGAAGCAAGGGAGTACAGTTACAGTAGAGCTATTTTAAGGCAAGAATATTTTTTTCACAGGAAAAAAAAAATGTTTAAATATGTTATTTTGGTGATCAAAGATGAGTTTGAAAGGATAAAATGATTGACTACAGGGGGACTGTAAATAACACAAATATACTTTATGTATTTAATCTCACTTTATTAACCAATGTCTTTGCTGCTGACCGTCGATGATCCAATTCAACTATGGATAAACATCACATATGTGTTTCATTTTTTGTTCTTTATGTTGAAGAGCGCAGAACTTTCTTGTTGCTGCGCCCTCTACTGTAAGCGTGTGAATTTGCATTTCCTTCAGCCTGAGGCTTATTCATTTCACTTCTGGTGTGAAAGGGCCCAGATGAGAAAAAGTAACGCAAAAGTATCGCATTACTTTCCATAAAAAGTAACTAAGTAAAGCAATTAGTTACTTTTTTAGGGAGTAACGCAATATTGTAATGCATTACTTTTAAAAGTAACTTTCCTTAACAATGAAAGCCAATATACTGCATTTTAGCTGCATATTAGGTACCAGTCATGACCAAGTCTTCATAACCTATTTATATTTGATTAATTTTGGACTTATTTTTCATCTACACTCTGTGGCCTACATTATGCTACATAATATGCAGGTCAATATTGTGAGTTACTGAGATTGTCAGTGGTCATTAAAATAAAGTTAGACAAATGACGCTCATACTGCACACATTTTCAGCTAAACAACTTTGGTCACCAGTTTGAGCAGAATTTTATTTTGGAATGAAGATTTTAAGCTCCTTTAAACATCCTTATTTGTCATTGACCAATATACAAAATAATATTTCCTCTAATAATTACAACCGTTTGCTCTCTGAAGGGGTTTAAAGGCTGTTGGAAGGTGCTGAAATGTACCTGCAGGTCTACCTCCAGTGCCCTGTTTGAGCTTGCAAAGTTTTAATCTGTATAAATTAATGCATTAAATTGTTTGCTTATTTGAATAAACACCGATACAAATCATTAGATGAATTACTTGGCCTGCTGATTACAACTTATGCATCAAAATGCACTTAATTTTCATTAGGAGGTATAAAATTAGATGATTATTATATTAATTAAGATGATTACAAACAATTATCCTTCCCAAGCACCCGCGGTCCTGCAAACTAGGTCAGTCTGATGATGTATTATTCCTGCACGGAGCCATTTCTCCTGGCCATGGAAATCCAGAATAAAGGCCTGTAAGGGCAAACAAAACGATAGTCAGAAATTTCTTTGTTTCAGCCGTCGTAGGTGTTGGGTTGTTTCCAAACACAAGAACAGGGTTCTGAATCCATTATGTGGCTATAGGGCCACAGACACGTGTCTGATGTCCGAGTAGTTCACGGCGCGTAATACACTGGGCAGAATGTGCTGAGAATTCGGGGAAACTGTGGAATTGAAGAGTCACAAATAATAAGCATCACCGTGACAGTGACCGGAGAGAATGGCCTTCCTTTACGTCTGTCTGAGAGCGAGCAATCTAGCTCCAGAGAAAACAATAGCAACATATAGGACTCACTGGGCATGATTCATCTGACAAAAGAGCATGCAAATGAAGTTAGGATGCATATACTCACCTCATACACCGACAGATGCCTCGTAGAAGCATGTGTGTATCAACCACAAACTAAAAGATCTAAGATAAAAGATAGCAAACATTTATAGGCCTGTGTATATAAGGATTTGCGCCAAAAATATCCTGAGGAAAGAGAGAAAGTAACCATGTTTCTACCAAAATACCAGTTACTGTTATTGTTATACTGTCGAACAATGAAATGTAAGAAGCTTTACTTTTGTTTGATTTCATTTTAGTCTTAAAATACTTTGTTTAGCCAATTTGCATTTGTTTGCTATAACTAAAAAGCAATATGTCTCGTTCAACCAATAAACTGAAACCATTACTGCAGACTTACAGTTTAGAAAATTATAAAATAAGTTGTCATTAGATCATTCCTACTTTTAAGTTTATATGACTATTAGTGCAAAAAACAGTGCAATCTTTTAATTGAAAAGAAAGCATATCCATATAAGCAAAAATGTGCAACAGATTCATACAGATCCTTGATAACACACAACCCTCAATTCCAGTATAAAAAAAATACAAAACTAATATGATTCATTAAAAAAATGCTCTCATACACAACAAATACCTAATGCTAATAGCAAAATCAACAACAATGTCATAAATAAAGTCAGGAAAAAAGCAAAACAACAATCCTGTAACAATAATTACATCATATTTCAAGCTGCAATGCATGCTGGGAGCTCACAAACCTTAAACAAAACAGCAGCATTGGTAATTTTGTTTAATTTAAAATGTGTTTTACATAAAATGTCATTCACATTTTTTTATTAGGCTTATCTGTGACTTTACAACGCTGTATTAATGCAATTTCTTCTTTCTTTATTTTTACAGTGAAGTTACAACCGTTGCATTGTAGTATGGTATTTTGGCAGAGACTAAGCTTACCAGGGTAAATTTTGTATAGGGACACAATTTGACTTGAGCCATCTCTGATGTTTCATAAAGCAAGACCACAAAACCCACTGCAAACCCAAGACCTATGCACGCGCTCGAGCCTGTAGCTGCATTTCAAGCCTGTTCTCGGCACGCTGATGTATATTTCATTGTCCACGGCTTAATTTTGATTTATCGTCCGTCCATAAATTAGAAAAATATGTTTTAGAATTCCATCTTGCGGAAAAGCTGCGCGTGATGCCGGGGGATTGGACGATATTTAAGATGTCAGAGATACATATTGGATTAGCGCGCTTTGTTCGCGCGCCATAGCAGGTGTTTAATCACGGCTGATGCGCGCGCTGAAATGCGTTAGGACAGGAACGGGAGCGGCGTTCCCCGGGACTGCGATAAATCACAGCCGAAAGCAACTAACAATCCCCCTCCCTACCTACCCAAACACACACACACACATACTCACACAAGCCTTCCAAAAAGCATAAAGCCAATCCTAAAGGCGCGGGTGCGCGCACGTCACAGAGGGCAGCAGTCACATAAACGCATTTAATCTCGAACTGTTAATCGGTCTTTAAAGAGTTTAATCTTTTGCGCTGTATTTATTTTATACAGTGCCGAGCGAGTGGGAGATATTCAATAGCCTACCTCTGATAGGGTCCACTTTTTAAGAGAATTTCAGTCAGTATTTTTCTATTGAGAGAGATTCGTCTCGCGCAACCGGGTTTGGCGCCCTTAGCATCCAATGCCATGGTTACTTCCTCACGTGAACGCGACTTATAATTTTTTGCGATTACTGAAATGTTTGAAATGTAGCATTTATGGATTTAGCTATATGATATGCTAATTGCACTAATTGTATGTAAACATTAATGTAGCCATTAGTCTACTGTTGTCCACAAAAGATATTTCCACAAAAAACCCTAATAGCTGTTAATATAAGCTGTTTATAGTTGAATTGCTCCATGACTAAACCGTAGTTTAATTGTTGACTTTTTGACCACTTTGAATAAAACTGTGATGATGAATTAGTTGATATTCTGAAAACTCGTATACTCAGGTAGAAAATGAAAGAAATAACTGTGACAATTTAAAAAGTTAAATGGATTGAAACAAGGATATTATAACAATGAAAACACTGCATGACATGAGAGTGTGTGTGTGTGTGTGTGTGTGTTTGAGAGAGAGAGAGAGAGAGAGAGAGAGAGGCAACGTTTAGGAGAGCAAACATTTTCAAGGTCATCCGGTGAACTGGAACGAGCTCAGAGAGATGCATGGCGAAAACGGCGCGTTTTGACACGAGCGCGAGGTTTGATTAAAAGGTAAAGTAATGGGTTTAAACACACGCCACGCGCGTGGCGCGCCAGACTCTGTTGGCTTTTCGCAAATTACTTAACGGTGCAGTGATGGAAATAAGATTGTAATGTTTGGTAATGGAAAAGAAAGCCCCATATTCTTTTTCTGGCCTTCTTGTTTTCTGACATACACAAAATAAATTACCCAGGCTAATAGGCATGGCGCGTGGAATTTTTTTCCCGCACCTTCTGAGGGAATTCAAACGTGTTCCTAGCGGTTTCATTTTACATTCGTTATCTCACGCAATATTGGTTGAAATGATGAAACATCAAACACCTAATGTAACATTAACAGTACTGACTGCTGAGACAAATAGCTCACACAAAAAAGCCCTAAAAGTAACTCAACCTTGAACATAGTGCCTCTGCTGCCTGCGCGCGCCTGGCCTTAAATATGCCTAATAGTGAAAAGCAGGGGCAAGAAAACAGCCATCACAAACTAGAACAAATGGGGTTTTGCAAAACACAAACAAAGATGATTTAAAGTGCTACACAAATACGTGCACATGTTAGTTAACACAAACCACAACTAATCATGCATCTCTGCGCATGGGAACGGCGTCATGTAGACCCGCAAAACGGCCCAAGCCCGCACACAATCAACCCTCTGCTCCAGCCTTGATGGAATAGTGCCGCAAAAGATGCAAACGCATGACTCTGCATGCACTTTGGCTACTTATTAGACAAAAAAAAAACCTGTATAGCAAAGGTGGATGTTATACCGGATGTTACACTTTTTACACCAGTGAATATCAGGGTGTGTTTATTTTTGTATAAGTTATGTATAGACATATAGGTTAAGATGACCCCTTTAAGAACAATGTGGATTTATTTTTAAATTGTAACATATTTAGATAAGTTTAGCAGGTGCAGGATGATGATGATGCATCAAGCAATGTGTTATTATAGGAAATGAACAGAGACATTTGCTAATTTATTTGGTATAGCACAAAATGTCAAATATTGAAAGAGGGTTAAACTGGCCACCCTACCTGGGATAAACTTTTACAGAATGTATAAATGACTTTTGAAATAACACTTATTTAATTGCCCATATTTTAATTGAAGATCAGCAACACTACACTCTAAAAAAAAAAAAAATGTTGGGTTAAAAATGTACAAACCCAGCAATTGGGTTGTTTTAACCCAATTAGACATTTAAAATGTTTGCCCAACCTGCTGGGTAGTTTTATTTAACTCAGCTATTGTTTAAACATTACTGTATTGCTCGCTTAAAATGTTGGAAATTAATGTTTATTAATAAATTAAAATGTATTAATAAGTTTAATGAATAATAATTAAACAATAAACATTTATTAAATTGCTTATTAATAAAAGTTTACCTTTTGATTATTATTGTTGCCTCTAGTAATTATGTGTCTGATTTTTAATTTCAAACCTATTTTGGGTTAATTTTTTAGAGTATGCAAAATTAATGATTTCACTCAGCCACTTATAGGTTTTAATGAAAGCAAAGATGTCTGAAATGTACATCAAATTCATGGAAATGCTGAATAATATACCCATTAATTACAGTATTTAATCAAATTTAAAATTAATAACACTAGTAACATAGGTCGTCTTATAATCCAAGGGTCTAATCTTAACGTTTTACTTCAAAATACTTTTACTCCACAAATCTAAAAACATTAATGTGTCCACAAATCCCTCATTAACAAAAAGACACAAAAAACTTAATATTTACACTATTATATCACTATTAACCCAACTTAACCCAACCTACCCTACCTTAAAGTCTACCAAATATTGTTACCCTGGAAAAAAGATACAGTTCATTAAACACATATTGACCTATAACAGTGTGTACTGTCACATTATGAACCTGCTATATTAAGTATCCCAAATATAAAAAATAATTGTTTTGGCCAACAGATTGACTATTGCAATAATTAAATGCATAAAATGACAACATGTAATACTGAGAACACAGTTCAACCTTCATTATATAGCTGATTCTTGGCTTAATACGTGTTTTGAAGGCTGGTTTTGGTGGCTATTTATTTACCCAACATTCATTAGAAAAAGGTGATGGTGTAGGAGGATACCATGCACAAAAATGATCCAAATTTAAGACGCTAACAATCACACGACTGGACTTCTGACTTAACAGTTTGACTTTTTTACTAGGTCCCTCACACTCACTGACTGACCGGTAAGTGCTTCCGCACAGCTTTAGAGGAGCTGGCGAGCTTCAGAGGGTGATAGCGCCATTAAAGAGCGATCAGAATATAGCAATTAAGCTGACAATACACTCGCCCTGCGCTGTCCATAGGTGTCCACCGTTTATCCGGGAACCACCTCCTCTTAATTGCCTCCTAATTCCGCGTGTCAGATCCGTGTTTCCCTGCTGTCCCGCCCGGTGGTCGTGTCTGTGTCTTACCGTTCTTAACTCCGAGGCGTTACTCAAGTCAATGACACAAAGCAAATTGCGTTTAATAAATGAGCTTAATGGATCACGCGATTGGATTGTGAGCGCAATGCTTCCTCTGGTTAGGCAAAACATTTATATCCAGTTCTAAGTATTTCCCGCACGTTTGTGCGCGGGATTTTAAACCGTGCAGACGGGCTGTGTCTCTCACCTACGATTTAAACTCATTATAAAGCAGGTGAGACAAATTCAAGAGCATGAAAAGTGATTTAGGGTAATCAGGAGCACGACAGTGTCAGTTTAAGCTTGCTTCAGTCAAACCAACTCCATTTAATCACAGATGACATTAAAGTACTGAGATATGCGATACTTAGCAAAGTATGATGACACTTGTCCAATATGGCAGATGGCAGTCACCGTCAAACGTCCTGGTGCGGCCACGTGGAGATTCTCTAATCTTGCACGCTCACCTAATCGGAAATGCAAGTAAAATGTCAAAGAGATGATGACACCTTCTCTCCCTCTCTCTCTCTCTCTCTCTTTTATGGCCACGGCATGTTTGGGTGCGCAAAACAATCTCATCGGACATTATTGATGTTACAGATGTTGTAGTAATCAAATTATCGGTCTGTGAAGGGCCCCCCTCAGTCACCGGCGCGCTCGGTGATGAATTACGGTAAAGGTCATCACGCGGCTCCGTTTTATTGGAAGTTTATATGGTAACGCTTGGATGAGTGCCTGTAGGGACGCTTGTGTGTGTGTGTGTGTGTGTATGGGAGGGGGTTATATTAGAAGTTTGGGAATATTATCCGCTTGCAAACAATATCCAAGCATGTTCAAGTGAAACAAAGATAATAATAGCCCACAAAGTTCATTATGCTGTCACATTAGCTACTACTTGTAAACATATCTATTTGTAAACGCGCTTTACGGTCACACAACGCAACCAATTTTTGAATTTAATTCAGATGCAATAAGTTGCGATAATAAATTGTGTTTTCTAAATGGGCTATTGCATTTCCGTCCACAGCAATGCAGTGAAATAATGCAAAAAAGTAATGTCATGAAAGACTATGCAAATGTAATTCAGTTTATGGCAGAAAGAGACCATTTTCTCCATTACATCTAACAAGAAGGCTATCAGCATGTTCAAAACAAGCAGGCCTAAGTGCTACCTAAACATGTTGGCAAGCTATTTTTAGTCTTGCAATCACCTCAATTTCCCACTACGATAGGCTATGTGTATCAAATCCCACATTCAAATGCTCATTATATTACAGGTTTAATGGAATGTTACCAAATAATTCATCCATTGAATCCTAACAAAGTATCTCTCAGCAGACACCTATAATCCCTAAAGGGGAACCAACACCTATAACCGAGCCTTTATAGGATTATCACGGATTACACCACATTAGGGTCCCACGTGGCCCCACACCAAA
>NC_090242.1:11452281-11459781 GCF_024489055.1 Chanodichthys erythropterus | reverse complement strand
TGTGTCCACACTGACCATTGAATCACCCGATCACGCAAACACACACAATGACATCATTCTTACACACTGACACACACAGGCAGTGCTCTCTTCTGTCTCACACACACTGAATCAACAAACACAGCCAGAAGACTGCTAACAACGACACAATCCATCTCAAACACCACACACTCTGCAGACAGTGGGCGTACAGAGGAATGTTGTCATATATCCTGTCTGGTTCAGTGTGTGTGACATCTCTCTGATCACTCTGACACGCGCACACACACACACACACACACACACACACACACACAGAATCTAGTGGACTGACACCCAATTTCAGATCACTTCACTAACCAACTATTACCATGGTTATCTTTTTTGGACATTTACTATGGTAATACCATGGTATTCACTGAAATACTTTGAAGTACAGCACGATATGTGAATATGGAAACCATTCAGTTCAGTTTAATTACATTAAAACAATACATAAATAAATGCAATATTAATATTATAATATTTTAATTTTATAATATAATAATTTTTAAATATAATAATAATAATAATTTAATTTGTATTAAAATGCAATAAAAATGCTAAATTAATTGAATTTAAAAATTATAAATACATACAATATCAATAATATAATTTAATTATTTACTTCTATTTGAATATAATAATTTAATTTGCACTTAATTGTTGTATTGAATAATGCAAGTTTAAATTTAAAAATTATAAAAATAAATATAAGATTAATATTATAATATTTTATTTTCAAAATGTATTATTCATTTTAATTTTAATATTTTAACAGTGTAATTTGTTTTAAAATGTTGTGTTGAATAATGCAAGTTTAATTTAATTTAATTTAATTTAATTTAATTTAATTTAATTTAATTTAATTTAATTTAATTTAATTTAATTTAATTTAATTTAATTTAATTTAATTTAATTTAATTTAATTTAATTTAATCTTTTGGAGACCATTGTATAATCAAAGTACCATGGTATTATCATTATTTATTATAAGTCTGGGATATTGATTGATTATTGATTGGTATTTGGTTAAACTCACCGACTCCAGCTGTTTCCAACTGGCTTCAATCTGTTGCTGTGCCTTCCGTCCATCATGGAAATGCTGTAAGAGAGAAAGATGTAGAAAATGTATGAATTGTTTATTAAAATTTATTAAAGGCACTCTAAGCAAAGTCATAAGTTTTTAGGCCAAAACATTTTTTGTCACATACAGCAAACATCTCCTCACCATCCGCTAGCTGCCTGTCCCCTGAACACACTGTAGAAAAACGCGGTCTTTGTAGTCGCCACAAGCTCCAAAAACGGCAACAAAAACAAACTGGTGCAGCCTGGACCACTTAACATAATAAACATTCTCCAGCCAATAACTGACAAGCAGCGAATCATAGAAGCAGGAGACTCAGTCACAAATCTCCATTTACTCTCCATTTTGTCTTATTACTATTAATTAATTAAAATAAGAATAATTGAAGAATATAAACAGGATCATCAGTGTGTATGGAAGCGTGTATGTGTCTGCATGTGTGAGTTGCCAGGAAGCCATATTGCCGTGTTCTGTGTGTATCCTGTGCATGTCGTCACACTCGAGGCCGTCTGTGTGTTTCTCTCAGCGGCTCCTCTTGGCCTCAGCACTCCAGAGAAAGTGTTCGCTTTGGCCAACACTCAAATATCTCTCACACAAAGAGCTTAGTGTGCCACACAGATAAAGACCTGCTTCTCATGCAGGTCTGAGATCAGCTGAAGACACCCGTATGAGCCAACATTCATCAGTTTAATAACGCGTGACAGCTTAAGGAAGACGAATTCATATAGTCGTGCAACATACCAAATCATTAACATGTTTTGCATCCAGTAGTGTAAAGAGTACCAGAAAACCATACTTAAGTAAAAACCTTACAGTGAAAATGACTCAAGTTACAAAGTTATCAATTCCAATACCACTTGAGTAAAAGTCTGATCTGAAATTATCTGATTTTAACAATACTATTTATATGGGCTAGTCTGTCTCCACCTGGTATTAAGATGCATTTTGGTCAATCGGATCACAAGTAGACAAGGGAGACACATTTCTATTTACACCTGGTGTTGTAATCTGATATCTTGAGGGGAGGGTAAATTTAAGGGCTTTTCAGGGTAAATTTATGGGTTTTTTTCAGAACTAATGGACAAATTAAGCTCACACTGTAAACCCTAACACTCAAAATAATTAATTGGTTTGAGTAGGGTAAACCTAAATTAAACAAATTAGTTCAAACAAATGAACTTTTATGAGTATTTGGAACTTTCTTTTTCTTTTAAATTCACAAAACTGACACATTTTAAGTCATCTGAATTGTTTCACTTTTTTGAGTTTAATGAACTTGTTTCTTTTAATTTAGACAAACTTAAATGTAAGTGAAACTGGGCTGGGATTTCTATTTCCCAGTATGCTTTACCATGGCACTTGAAAGGGAGAGTAAATGCTAAAATTAAGTGTTATATTATGTTTTTGTTTTTTGTGGGAGATTAATAGTGTTTAATGTTTTGATATGCTAATTCTAGAAGACTTTCTGTTATGTGGGGTTTTTAGGAGGTTACCATCATGGTGACCAGTGGAGCATGAGCTCTGTTTGAGAACAGATACTATGCTAATGCTATCAAAACATTATTATAAAACCAATTAGATTCCACTGAATTAGCTAGTTAAAGCTAGCCTAGTTTCCATTACTAAAAATATTTAAGTTGAGATTACATGATATTTTAAATTAAATGTATGAATTAGCTTACTCAAATATTTCAAGTTAAGAGGAATTAAAATGTACAAAGTGATCTATGAGCCAGTTCTGCTCACTAGTAGCAGCTTTCGTTTCTGCTCTGACAGCCACAAGATCACATCTCACGCTATGAATGTATGTTAAAAATCAGGGAGAACATGGTGCTTGGTAAATTTTTCGTCTTCAAACCAAACTTGGGTCTTCAGCCGAGAGTTTAAGTCTGGCTTCAAAGCTTTACGAATCTTTTGTTTTGAATCAGTGGTTCGGAGCGTGTATCAAACTGCCAAAGTCACGCCCCCCAGTGGTGAATCATTAAAATTTCTAAACATTTATGATGTAATGAAGCCTCGTTTGCTGAAATCACGTGCTTTTGGCAGTTTGATACATACTCCGAACCACTGATTCGAAACAAAAGATTTGTAAAGCTTTGAAACTTCATGAAGCAGTGTTTTGAAATCGCCCATCACTAGATATTGTTGAAAATTTGTTATTTGGGGTTTTTTTTGGCGCACAAAAAGTATTCTTGTCGCTTCATAACATTAAGGTTGAACCACTGAAGTCACATGAACTGTTTCAAATATGCCTTTAGTAGCTTTCTGGGCACTGAAAGTGGTAATTGTCTTGCTGTCAATGCAGGCCTCTCTGAGCCATCGGATTTCATCAAAAATATCTTAATTTGTGTCCCAAAGATGAACAAAGGTCTTAGGGGTGTGGAACAACATGAGGGTGAGTAACTAATGACAGAATTTTCATTTTTGCATGAACTAACCCTTTAATGATTGTAAAATGACATTAATAAAATTATATTTATTTATTTTAACTACAAAAGAGACCAATCTTTAGAAATTTCTGTAAAATTAATGATTTTAATAACTTATAGTCTAGTCTAATTTTGTTTGTTGTACACACGGACACCTGCATTGAATGTCAGACAGTTAGATCGGTCGTAATGACACAGATTAGACTCAATATCCTGTTTACCACACAGAGTCAGACGGCATGAAAAAAATCAGCAGACCATTAATATCAGTGTAATCGCAAAAGACAAACACACTTCACTGTACTTTACCATTGGACTATATATGTATTTGAATAACACAGTATATTTGGCTATGACAAATGTAAAATACTTTCTAGTTTTCTAAATGTGCTGAGTCAACTACAAATCATGTGGTCTGACTTCCTGAAGACTAAATTTTGTGGTTCTGTGACATATTCAAAACACTGATCTGTTTGTTTGAGAAAGTATTTAGAATATTCTTGACATCATTTTTATAAGATTAAATTTCATTTAAACATTGTAAATATATGTTTAAAAGTTTATTTATTATCAATATATATTTTAATTTTAAATATTTACATTTTAAATTAATTAAATTAATAAATTAATGTTATAAATATTTAACATTGTAAATATAAATATATTTTATTTAAAATATTCATGAACAAATATTTTATTACATAATTTTATATATATATATATAATTTATTAATATAAATTATATGTTATACTTTTAGATAAGTTAATTATATTTTTTAATAAATAAATATTATAAATATTTTACATTTTAAATATAAATGTATACATTTAATTTAAAATACTCCTGAAATCATGTAAATAAAAACACTCATATTTCTGAATCCAATAAGTCCCCAGTAAAGGTGCCAATCAGAAACCGAGAACCAAAAATCTTTAGGAAGATCTGTGTATCATAAACTATGCTGTAAAAACCTGCTGTTTGTCTGTGGAGACTGAACTCAGTGAGACGTTGAGACCAGACAGTGAGAAAACAAGTGAATGAATGAAAAAGTGTGAATGTGATCAGTATTCATCGCTGAGAATCTTGACTGAATAAGGAATTGCAGGCATGCAGCGTGCGAATAAAACCCTATAGAAAGCATTATGGGTACAAAAGCACACAATCAGTAACTGGTGAAGGAGTCCAGTTGTGTCTAGCATAGCGATCAAGTCCTTAGAGCGCGCTTTCACAAACACACATACACAAGAAGGTATACTTCTCTTTTTACTATTTCTTAGCATTTCTTCCTGTGCTTGACCTGTATTGACTCTCTCAGTGTTCTAAAAACAGATAAACAATACACACAATACACACACACACAAAATGCAACTGGAAAGGGTTCAACAACCGTCTCATTCTTCTGGTTGCTGCAGCCCTTTAGAATAAACTTACAAACTGAAACCTAAACTCACAGCTGATCTGGAATCAGTCTATACCATTTCATCAAATCATAGGAAGTCAACCTGTTCTCAAAGAGGAAGTTGACCTCTAGCTGTTTCAAACAAGCAACAAACAAGAACAAGAAAATAAATAACAGAGAGAAAAATGTGACCTGATGAGCAGATGAAAGAGACGAGAATGAACAATACTGTGCTGCTTCAGAGAGGATATGAATCATTTATGCTTCACACACACACACACACACACATATAGGATAAAGGTAGACTTGTTACCCATGGATCAAAAACAGAAAGCAACTGGTCTATCTTGAACAATAGCAAATGCACTGGTATTACAGCTCTTCTATTATGAATAAAATAAAAAAATAAAAATGAAAAAAATTATACAATTAAAAAATTAAAAATAAAATTAAAAATAAAATGAAAATGAAAAACAAAATAAAAAAATACATAAATAATTTAAATATAACATAAAACAATAAAAACATGAAAATGAACAAAACAAAATTAAATTAAAAACATAAAAATAAAATAATAAAAAAAAAATAGTAATAAAATGAAATAAAATATTATTTTAAAATAAGAACTGAGAGCACTGGCTAAATTCACTGCAACTAATAACCTGAACTACTGTTGACCGCCTGCAGATGGAGCATGTCTCAAACACACACGGTTACAGGCCCAGTGAGTGTAAAGCTTCTTCAACAATGAGTTTAATAGAGATTTACAGTACCAGACCATATGCTGTCTGGATTAAAAGTGAGAAAAATCGGAGCAAGACTGTTTTTCATTAATTCTTCATTGCAAAATGCATAAACTACAAAATAAACTATAGGTTCACACATATATATGTATATATCTGAATGCACAAACACATCCAAAAATGGCACACGTGTCTCAAATCAATAGAATGAGGTACACGAAAGAGATAGACAGACCGACAGACAATTAAAGAGAGTGAAAGAAGAGGTTTATAAAACAGGAGAGAAGCAGCATTCTGGGAAAATGGCCAGACAGACACCATGGAGCCCTACTCAGTGTGTGAGAGAGTGCTGAATGCTGGGAAATCTGCGTTCTTCAGGTTGATACCTAAATGCCTTCATCTTATTTGATAAATGAAAGATGAACGTTGTGTTCTGACACAGCTCATGTCATTAGTTCAGCTCTGTCCGGACACATAAATCAGAGTCGACCACCACAAGTTTCTCATCTGTGTGTGTGTGTGTGTGTGTGTGTGTGTGTGTGTGTGTGTGTGTGTGTGTGTGTGTTTATGTGGAATGATGAAAACACACACAGACACACAAATGAGTGTAATTCATATATACAACCCAGACACTTTCAGTCTAAACACACAACAGCATCTCTATTTATGGAAGTGAGAGAGACAGAGCGAGATGTCTGAGATAATTCTGACAAATATGATCTTTTAGAAGAGAAAACTGTCCTGATAAAGAACTTATTAACTCATAAAAATAGAGGGCAACATATTGTTCTAAAGTCCTAAATGATATTATCAATATTATAATTATACTAATGTAATAGTAGTATACAAATGTATTAACAATGTAAATATATAAAGGCTTGTGTTTTTTTTATATATATATACATATATTATATTATATATATATATATATATATTTTTTTTTTACACATTTTATTTATATAATTACATATTTATACAGATAAAATATATATAACAATAAAAATGTTGTTTTATGTTTTATAAAATTATAAAAAAATTTAATTTATATAAATATATAAATTTGATATATATGTTTGTGTGTATGTTTATATATATATATATATATATATTTTTTTTTTTTTTTTTTTGAGTGGTTAAAAGATTAAGGGTTTTGCTTGAATCAAAATATAATTTAATCTTTAATACAATTTACTTTAAAATAAATAGCTTATTAATTATTCACTTAATCAGCAAGAAAAACTCCTAACAACCTTAAAAAAGAACTTGCAGGCAAGCTGGATGAAAAAGTGGGATATCATGAGAAGCGGATGAACATTATGTGTGTTTATATGTATTTAAAGGTGCCACATTATTCACATCCTTCAGGAAGTCATCCTACCAATGACTGGCTTGTTGTCTCTGTTTATTAAACTGGGATAGAAGACAGGATTTGAACCAAACTGCACATTTCACAGCTGTAACTTTAACTGAGCGATCCTTCACTCACCGATTTCCTCTCTGTTTTGATCTCCTGTGTGTATCGCGTGAGGTCGGCGATGATCTGTGACGTCATATTCTCTGCGATGACCTCATGCTGGCCGGCGTAATCGTTCAGCTCGTTTAGCGTCGAATGAAATGCACGGCACCATGTGTACCTAACACAGGAAGGGACATCATCGATGTGAGAAGTCATGAATCTATCTTGACTTGTAAAATGTTGATTCAGACATCTGGAATATGTGATGCATCTGGATTTATACCAAACAAATCATGAAACAAATGAGAAAAATTAAACATACTTATTCTCGTCTTCCTCCTTCTTCTTAGGCTGGTATTTCTTGGAC